>NW_024039254.1:642500-653721 GCF_016077235.1 Cyprinodon tularosa
TCCATGACTGAGCGGTTCTGCAGACTTCTTGCTAAACATAGGAAAATGTCTCAGTCTATTTCACCCAGTTGCCTCTGTCACTGCAAACAGTACATTGCAGGGATTTCATGGCAGGAGCATGTCTTTAACATGCTATGGGGGATGTTACTCTGTCCACACAAGCAGAAGCAGGATTTCCTGATGTTTCCGCACACAAATACACAACTTCTACAAACACAATAGCCCTTTCACACTTGGCTACATCATCTGGCCATTATGTTGCAGTTAGAATGAGCTGAACATTTCCATCTCACACTCAGCCCCTCAAAGACCACAACAATCCTGTTTTCTCTCAATAAGGAAAAAAACTCCCTGACTCTTTGTTTTTAATCCCACTGTGACTACAGACCCACACTTCACACACAACAAAGCGCAGTACTTCAGTCGAAGGACTAAAAATAAACCACCTGCCTTGCCCCTGGGTGGCTCTCATTTTCCAACACAAACCTAAGAATATCTTGTTTTACTGCTTTGCTGCAAATGATAAATCATGTTTTTCCACATTTATTTTTTAGTAGTCTCTCCAAAATCGATGGATGGATAATAAAGTAAAAAATCTTGGTGATAATTTTGATCAGGACCTCTCTTTATGTACCGTTTTTATTACAATGAAACATACAACACACACAGAACATGAGGCACTGATACATAGATAAATAAAAGAAAAGGTAAAATAATACCAAATAATAAAACTGATTATGCTTCCTTATTCTTGTATGTCAGCCATTTAGACCAGCGTTTATTGTAAGAATGTCCTCTTATGTGTAAAAGATAGGTCAGTTTTTCCATGGAGTGGATCTCCTCAACGACTTCCCATCAATGATCCAGCTTGGGAGAGAGTTTCTTTAGCCAGGACGGTCTGATGGCTTTTTTTTGCTCGCAATGGATAGAATTTTAAAAAGGTACTCGTCTTCTTTTGGAAATACTTCCTCAGATAGGCTGATTGGAAACTTAACTGATGATCTAAAATTGTTTTAACATGTGACAGTTGGCCATTTAGTGTGGCTTCTCTGACTGTGACTAACTGGATGTGCTCTCTTCATCCTCTGACATGGGAGCTGGCTCAGATCTCGTCTGCCTGGCTGTGTGTTTCCTGGACGGGGCCGCCTGTGGAGCTGGTTGACAGTTGCCTTTTGTATCTATACTTCTTTTTCTATGTCTGCTTCTGTCTCTTTTGAACCCCAGTCGGCCTCGGCAGATGGCCGCTCACACTGAGCCTGGTTCTGCTGGAGGTTTCTTCCTGTTCAAAGGGAGTTTTTCCTCTCCACTGTCGCTACAAGCATGCTCAGTGTGAGGGATTGCTGAAGAGTCAATGAGTCGATGCAATCAGCTGGTTTTCCTTAGATAGAAAACTTTGAATCAATCTGACTGGATGATCTGGTGAACTGGAAAGTGACCTGAGATGACATGATGTGAATTGGCCCTATAGAAATAAACTGAATTGAATATTTCTGTCGGAGTGTTGGGAATTGGTGCTATAGAAATAAACTGAATTAAATTGAATATAGTGTAACTATTAGCCATATATGTGTTTAGTTTAGTTAGGAGTGCATTGATCATTTGAAAATTATAAAGCAGTAAGTTGTGTTTATAAATCCACAAAAAGAGTCCTTTGCAGATGATTGAACCTACAGTTTTGAAAGGTTTGTGTCACATAGTTGAGCGCAAAGCAGAGTTTCTGCTTTTAGTTTTGTGAAGTCAGTGAGTGGTTTTGTTATAAGTATTAATAGTTTTAGAAATTGTGCTATAAAAATCATGGTTAGTGTTTAAGCATTCAGAAAAAACTGTAACATGATTGCTTATGTTAACTATTGAATACAAAAATATTTTTTTTATGTGTGACAGAAAATGGATGGATGTAACTATATGCAAACGCTCTATTTAAAACCATTCCTTACCCACTTTGAGCTTCTATATTTCTGCTCTTCCTCAACAATCTACTTACTCCTTAAAACCTGTGCTTCCCAGATTTTCTGCTTGCATATTGATCAATTATATCACTGTTAGAGATCTAACAGACATTTCTGCTACGAACCCTTCTATCATATTTCCACCATGGAAGTTCTCAGGTTATTCTTTGTTCCTTTGAGCTCTGCTCTGCTGGTCTGTCAGTCACAGGTAGCGTGCTCAGAGCGAGTGGGTAGAAGTCACATCTAGTGAGTAAATTAGGTCATCTGTGTAGTTGGATGTCTGGAAGAGTTTCCCTGAAGCGAGTGCACGCTCTTCCATATCAGACCGTTTTCCAAAGACAAGTTTATCTTTGGAAAGTCACGCTAGTCCTTCCTTGTCTGTATGTCAATCTGGTCCAAAGAATTATTTTTAATGTACAGGTAAATATTTCTACACAAAATTAAGACATGTAACAGGCTGTGGTAAAAATCCACCCGGACTAATTTTGAGCTACTTAAAGATCCTGTGAAATTATGTCAAATATGTGAAAAAATAGAATGAAGGAAAATATTTTTGAATGTTGGAGATCTACACAGTATTTTAAGGAGAAAACTGTCTTTCTTAGCTCCACTAAGGAGCCAGCTGGATGGGAATAAAAGCTGGTTAGTATTTTTGAAGTGCATAATTAACCACAGTGTTTTTCTTGTAAAGTAACTGTTAACATATGAAAATTAAAACATTAAATAAGTTAGAACATTCCACTTAAGATTATTACTGCTTCCATCGTCTGTATTAGGGGGAAAAAATGGTAGGGGTGGCCAATGATTGGCTAAGGGTGGCCATGGCCAACCATGGCCCCCCTTCTAGCTCTGCCCCTGAATCTAAACGCAATTTACACTTTACTTCTTAACTTGACCCTAACCCCTTTTCATGGTGCCTGATGCCCTCCAAAATGCTATTTTTCACAAAAATGTGCCCCACAATGTATTATGTACAAGAAAACACACACCCAAGCTGAGTGGAAAAAGTAACGCTCAGATTGTTTATCTGCTTTTTTGAGTGAGAAAGTCCACCTCAAACATCCTCTGTTCATCAGTTCCAGGATTATAATCCCACTAAAATCTGCAGTTGTTGTTGGGAGCTTCAGACCTCCAGCATACCGCCGCTGTAGGTACCAGATCTGCTCGGGGCCCCACCCCTTCTTATGGCATCATCATATGGCAACTCCACTCTGACAAACTCTATTGAGACAGTTTCTTAAGGATCAAATCTTTTTTATTCCCTTTATTTGCTATTATTTTCCATTTCGCTGACGATCCAAAGTAGCCGAAAGTAGAAAACAATCATTCTCAGTCTTGAAGGAAAGTACCGCCTTCTATGACTGAGCTCTGCTATTTAACAAGGAAACAGAAAAAGTCTCAGTTTATTCTTATTTCTGAGGGCATAGAAGGACAAATAGAACATCTTAAAAATGACCTTCATAGAGATTTTAGACGAAGAAAAGTTATTCTACTTGTAGAAAATGAACGGTTGTTGTTGACACAAATTTAAAACTAGTGTAGCTTGATATGGCTAACTGAGCGAGCTAAAAGAGACTGTTAACCTGTTAGCTGTTAGCTACAGGTAGCTAACAGGTTAGCTACCTGTAAAATTCTCCTTTTCACATATAAAGCCACATATATATATCAGAGATCTGATTGTTCCTTATGTTCCTAACAGAGCACTTTGCTCTCAATCTGCAGGTTTACTAGTGGTTCCTAGAATTTCTAAAAGTAGAATGGCAGGCAGATCTTTTAGTTATCAGGCTCCTCTCCTGTGGAACCAACTACCAGTTTTAGTCAGTGAGGCAGACACCCTGTCTACTTTTAAGGCTAGGCTTAAAACTTTCCTTTTTGATAAAGCTTATAGTTAGAGTGGCTCAGGTTATCCTGAGCTATCTCTATAGTTATGCTGCTATAGACCTAGAGTCTAAGTTTTAGACTGCTGGAGGACATAGGGACCCCTTTTTCATCATTCTGCTTCATTCTATCTCTATTCTCCCACTCTGCAGAATCTGTTAGTTCAATCTCTAACGTTCTGCTCTCTCTGCTTTTTCTCATAGTAGCTTCATCTGGTCTGTTCCTGTTTGGCTGTGACTCCATCCTGGAGAGAAATATCAGCTGTGCTGCTGCCATCAACACCTTTGTTTCTAGATGTTGGAGCTTGGCCCGTTTTTCAGTGTAGTCCTGTTTCTCTGACTGTGACTAACTGGATGTGCT
This sequence comes from Cyprinodon tularosa, assembly GCF_016077235.1. Taxonomy (NCBI): domain Eukaryota; kingdom Metazoa; phylum Chordata; class Actinopteri; order Cyprinodontiformes; family Cyprinodontidae; genus Cyprinodon; species Cyprinodon tularosa. The sequence continues at coordinate 646,688 of NW_024039254.1, forward strand.
CTCTTCATCCTCTGACATGGGAGCTGGTTTGGAGCTTGTCTGCCTGGCTGTGTGTTTCCTGGACGGGGCCGCCTGTGGAGCTGGTTGACAGTTGCCTTTTGTATCTATACTTCTTTTTCTATCTCTGCTTCTGTCTCCTTGAACCCCAGTTGGCCTCAGCAGATGGCCGCTCACACTAAGTCTGGTTCTTCTGGAGGTTTCTTCCTGTTCAAAGGGAGTTTTTCCTCTCCACTGTCGCTACTAGCATGCTTAGCGTGAGGGATTGCTGAAGAGTCAATGAGTCGATGCAATCAGCTGGTTTTCCTTAGATAGAAAACTTTGAATCAATCTGACTGAATGATCTGGTGAACTGGAAAGTGCCTTGAGCTGACATTATGTTAATTGGCCCTATAGAAATAAACTGAATTGAATATTTCTGTCGGAGCTACGCAGCCCTTTTCAGGAAATGATGTTGGGTGTGATCATCCCCATTGACTTTGACCCTGTCCGACATGATTTTCTGTCAGATCGGAAAATCATATTCGGTGTGTTCTGGCCTGAACGCTTCTCCAAGGAAAGCACTAATGGAGTATTTACATGAGGAAAGGGATTGAGTTGTAGAAGGGGGTTGGGGGAACAGTTTGGAACACAACTGAACTTTCAGCCCCTGTGATTTGTTGATAAAATTCTAATTTTCAAACCAAAATCATAGGTTGCTTTTCTAAATGAACATCTGTGACCTCATATCTCTCGTGCAGGCCTGATATTGGCAAGTCAGATATTTTTCATTAAGACATGTCACATTAACTAGGCTTGGCATGGTTGAATCATCACTGTTAGTTGGTCTAAAATTAACATTTTTGTGAAATTGTTACGTTTTTCCATAATTGATCATTATATTAAAGGTACAATATGCAGGAAAAACAACAGTTTGAATACATTATATTCTAGGAGACACTTACTGTTGATGTTACCATACACATCAACTGTTGTGTTTAGATTGCTTTATTCTAAGAGCTTTATTTCATCAACGATTATGAGTACTAGTTCTGTATTACAATCCACATTGTTGCATTTTAATCATTATACCTCATTTCCTCATTTTAATCCCTCTTTTAATCTATTGTCCTTGTTAATTTTGCTTCATGGTATGTAGAAGCAGTTATCTTGCTTGGTAGTATATGTACCATTGCGGGTACAAAATAAGTTATGTAAGATTTTGATTTCTCAAGTTATATTTTGCATCTGCTTTGAAAACCTAGATGTTGAGAAGTTGTGTCAGAAATAAAAAACAAAAGACTGAAAAATATTGTATTACTGGTCATTTCTTGTTACATTCAAGCATTATGTTCTGCTTGTATGTGCTAATTCTAGCTTGCAGAGTTGGACCGTGGTGTCCCTGTGTAGTGAAGGACAGTGCAGAGCTCTGATGTCATTAATGAACGCTTCAACAGTTCATATTACTCCTTTCCCATTGACCAAAAAAAAACAGTTTAATCCCAGGAGCAATGGGCTTTTAGTGGCAGTGGGAACAGCTCACTGACGTGTGTCTACCTGGGTCAAACGACTTGGCAACTGATCCATGTTCAAATTGCCTCGGGTCTGATCAGCATGCTGTGGGAACACCAGAGCCTGGTCGACCCGCTAAATTATGTGATATCATTGAAAGCAGCGTATGGATGTCAATACACCACTTCAGTCGCTTCTGATCTAACAAGCTGAAACAACTCTGTTTCCATTTGATAAACATGGAGCAGCTCCGATGAGAGGGATTCAGACAAATAATAGAGAGAAACAATAAAGCACACTGACTACACCCTGACTTCTGTCCATGTTGCTCTCCATTGTTTACAACCCTGATTTCTGTCTCACTGAGGCAAGGGGACAGAGATTACGCAGCTGCCAGTGAGGGATTAGACCAGTTTTTAATGCCAATGAGAAGGGAGCCAAATGCTTGTTAGCGGTTCGACCCATGTTTGCATTAACCTGCTATTTTCGGTAGGATCGAGGCTCATGACACTTTTTTAAAGCCGTAGAGAAGCGGCTGTTCCAACCGTTGGATTTCCGAATTCTCCCGAGTGGTGCCTGACTTTACACAAGTGAATAAAGTAAATGTGATTGGTCGATTATCAAGGGGGCGGGATTTTGGTTGTGGCCGGTTTGTCGGAAGCATCTTGCTAACCAGTTAGCAACTTACTGCTAGTAGGTTCCCAATGGGAAATTCCATTGGGACCAAGTAGCACTAAATTGGTGACCTAGAACGACACTGTCAAGGAACGCTATGGACAGAGGAAACATGCAAGAGGAGGAGAGTTTAGTGTCGGAGGTCGTGGATGAGTCTCCTCCATCATCCATTTTTTATTTAGAGGAGGAAAGCGGGGACGAAGATGTTGTGGAAGAGGACGCCAGGGCGGCAGAAGCTTGGTTTGGTTTAGAAGGCTTACAGCCGTCCATGTTTGAGCCCTTGCCTCGCAACGCTGCCAGTTCTGTTAGCTCTACGCCTGCTGAAGACACAGACGTCCATCCCCGTGAACACTGGGACGGAACTCAATGGAAAAGGAAATTATTCTTATTTCTTATTTCAACCGTTGCGGATATTAGCTGCGACATATGAATCAAGATGCTATGACCGAAAAAATATGATTGACAGATGACCGTTGATATATGATTGGCCGAATTTAGGTGTTCAGGCTGACGTAGAACTAACAGGCCTGCATAAGGTAATGGGGGAAAAAAGTTTTTCTCTTTTTGAATAGAAATTTTCTAAATTTTTGGACAACATGGTCTGATAGTGTGTACGTTTATATAGATGTTTAAGCCAGAATGATTTAACATTTAAATATGATTTCCCTATGACTTTAAGAGTCCTGGTAAACGTCCCCTCTTGTTTTCAATCTGCTTTTCATCATATAATTGAAATGTCTACAATCATATGAAAGTACATCAATGATTTTGTCTAAAATGAATCTTACATCTTAAAATATGCTAGAAGCTTTTAACTGTGGGGAGGTCGGTTGGGCAGGGCGGTGATAGAAATCCCAGTAAACGGAGCAAGCTGGGAAATAAAGTTTATGTATTCTGCAGGTGTAAAATGCTTTTCCTTAGATCAAAGATCCATCAGCATCAATAATCAGCCATGTGCTTGTTTGCAAACAAGGATTTCAAAAGTCTGCTTTCAGCCAATAAAAGGCGCTATATTTGAGCTCTGGGTTTCCCCCTCTTGATATACAGACTCAGCTGGGTGAGATTTAACTCGAAAACAGGCTAAAAACACAAAGTTCACCTTTTTAAACCTCAGAAACATCATTACTAGATGATCACTTTAAACCCGGAACACATTTTGCAATAAAACAAAAAATGCTCTTTTCCCAGAACTTGATGATTTTTTTAGTTCCTCTCATAATCACTTTAGTTCTCTGCCTGCTTGTTCCTACTTTTCTCATCACACATATTGACGTAGAAAATGCATAGTTTATCATCACAGATATTATATTTATATAGAGATAATTAAAAATACACAAAATAAAAACAATGATGAAACAATCTTGCAGCCCCCCTAGTTGCCCCTGAGCTCTAAGCACTTGTTTAGCTCTTAAGCCTTGGGTCAGCGCTTCTTGTCCACTTCAGGAGGTACAACATTTGATCTATTTCCTGAACTAACCTTTAAACATTCCTGAAATTCAAAGCTGAGGTTATTATAAAACCACACACATAAATAATGCCAGAAGTAAGAGGGATGAAGCTCAGCTCAGCTTCTCTCAGAGTCATGTGAAAGGTGAGAAGGTGAGGTTCTCCTTACCTGGGCCATGGTCTTCAGCAGGAACTGCTTCCACCTTTAGTCCTCTGCATGCTCAGCTGGGAGCCTGGGATGTTTCTGTATGAATGTCATTGCTGTAAGGCTGGTGGAGGTAATGTGTCGGTAACCCCCACGCTGAAGCACATACCCTCCTCTTGTATGACAACAATGTCCTGTGGAAATACTGCTCCACCTTTTCCGTTTTTCCGTCTTTCACCCACTTCCTCTCCACCGGGTAGCCCTCCTCTAAAACAAGGAGACGGTATGATGGTATTCTCTTTATTCCAGACTAGGTTATAATCTGGGCTCAAACTGCTCACTCCCTCTGCTTTTACTCCTCATCAGCTCCCTCTCCCTCTCTGCTCCTCCTCCCACTCTATAGCCTCCTGCTGTTTTGCTCTCCCTCACTGTACACGGCATTAGGAACGCATGGGGTTGGGAGGGGTGGAGGGATCAGAGGGATAGAGGGTGTACCATGTGACCTTATGGTGTAGTAGGACTCCCCCAGCAGCTGTCACACTCATCTCCTCCACACCTAACACAAGGCTTTACACGCTGATGCTGATGAGTGCAGCTCACTGACATAGGGCCTCTTCTCAGAGAGCGGATGATGAAACATTAGCCTGAGGTGAAACACCGTTCATGTTTTATTACTTTGGTATCCAAGCTATTAAGGCAATATGAACTCCATCCACTAATACGCAAAAGAAACAAGTTTTGGGGCCCAAAGCTCAAAACATCGGCTTAAGATTTTGTCCTAAAACCACCTGGGTTAGTCATGTCGATTCTTGGCCCAGTCTGCTGCCGGGACCTGAGCGCCAAAAATCTTATTTCATTTATGTCAGTATCTGTATCTCTGCTTCTGTCTCCTTGAACCCCAGTTGGCCTCAGCAGATGGCCGCTCACACTGAGCCTGGTTCTGCTGGAGGTTACTCCCTGTTAAAAGGGAGGTTTTCCTCTCCACTGTCGCTACAAGCATGCTTAGTGCGAGGGATTGCTGAAGAGTTAATGAGTCAATGCAAACTGCTGGTTTTTTCCTTAGATAGAAAACTTTGAATCAATCTGACTGATGATCTGCTGAACTGTCTCTGTAAAGTGACCTGAGATGACATGATTTGAATTGTAGCTATACAAATAAACTGGAATGAATTGAATAATGAATCTGTCCTAATGTCGCAGCGAGTAATGACTAATGCCTGACTAATTAGTTACAGCGCTAGCTAATTGAAAAGTAACGTAGTTACTCTAACGCGTTAATAAGTAATGCGTTAGCCCCAACAATGGTTATAAAGCATCATAAGAGTGATAATTAGGCAGATTCACATTTCTTGGGAATGAGAGCTCACTTATGCACAGGAGGGAAAAAAATGCTTACGAGTACCGTTAGCAGAAGTTAAAAATTATTAATGAATTTGATGCATTGCATTTGTAATAGAAGACAGTGGGAGCAAAGAGTGCGTATAAATGTACGCTCCTCTTGATAAGGAAAGTAATTCTGATTCATTGATCCCTTTGGCAGAATTCAAATAAGCCATTTTAATCTGGATTAATTTAGATTAAAAAAATGTATCTATGCCCACCTCTACAACAATATATTTTTATTTGTAACTAATTTAGGGAGTATTGGTCTAATGGATAGAGCAGTGTGCTTGTGCTCTGAGAAGGTTGCAAGGAACCTGGTTCGATCCCCACATCCTGAGCAATACCCTTATCTGTTATGGTTCTCCCCTTTTGGGATTCTGAGCTTTTTTGTTTTCAGTTATTCTGTTTTGTTGATCTTTGGTTTATTTTCCATTTTTTGTATACTTAAGCAGCCTTTGGTTGCTCTCTGCTGCCTCCTTGATCCTCTCTCCTTTCCTCTAGCTCCCTTCTGGTCTCTTCCATCCACACCTGCTCCCTATCAGCTGATTAGCCTGTTTGTTCAGTCTCCCATTTAGTCACTGTTTGCTGGTTCTGTGTTGATTGTAAGTCGCTTCCTCGTTTCTGTTGGGAGCTGGAGAAGTTCCACCTTCCTCCAGCAGAGTCCGCCGTGGACCCTCCTGAGCTGAGCTGCCTGCACACCTGTGACTGATCATCTCATCAGGAGGACCACAGTATTTAAGCTGTCTTCAGACCTTGCCTCGACGCCGCAGTGTTTAATCAGTTTGGTTAGCACCTAAGCCTAGAACCTCCTGAGAACTTTGCTATCTCTGAGTCCAGTTTGGATTCTTACCTTTTGTCTCTGCTTCCAGGTTACCTGTTTTTCTCCTGTGAAGCTCTGGAAGAGCTTAACCTGCCGAGCCTGCCCTCCGAGCCAAACCTGAAGACTCTTCTGGATTTCCAAGCAGCTCTGGATTTAGAGCTGGAAACTCAAACCAAGGTCAACACCCTCACTAGAAGTAAGATGCTGAAACAGTTATCGGACTCTGCTGAACCAAACCATCTCCGGACCCAACAGTTCCTCTCCCAAAGTCTCTTCTACGCATCTCAAGGTACAAACCAGAAACTCTCAAGATCAATTCCAACCAAGCCAACGCTAACTGAACTGTCTCCCTCACAGACTCCAGTGAACCAGTCCCCAGGCCTGAACCAGCAAACTGTACATTTACTACGTGCTTGTGTAACAATAAACTTGTTAACCTTTTCCCTGAGTCCGTTGTGTTCTGCATCTTGGGCCTCTCAGTAAACCCATCATGACAGAACACTGCGGCCAAATACAAGGCCCAGCAGACCACCTCCGTCGTCTAGTGGAGGAGCGGGAGGCTCAAATCCATGGACATGTTCAGGCTCTCAGTGAGTTAAACACCCACATTGAGTTACAAAACCAAGTAGTTCAAAACTATGCTAACCACTTGAACAGAGCTAACGCCACGCCAGCAGCCCAACCATTTCCGGGTCCAGTTCCGCCTCCGAGGTCACCGGCAGTGACGTCATCATCAGAGTTCCGCCCAAGTCTACCTGAGAAATTCTCCGGTAATGTAAAGGACTGCAGGGGATTTTTATTTCAATGCTGTCTTATTTTCCTGAACTCTCCTGGTAGTTTTCCCACGGACCACAAGAAAATAACTTTCATTTTATCTCAATTGACAGGAAGAGCCCTGGCCTGGGCTCAAGCCAGGTTTGCCTCTGATGAAAGCCTAAATTGTCAATATTCAGACTTTATTTTTGAATTTTCTCAAGTTTTCAAACAGGAGACCGATCAAACCCTTGACTCTCGTGCTCTTTTTCATCTCAAACAGGGGGATTTGTCAGTGGCGGAGGTCTCAATTAACTTACGGGT